>NC_136434.1:42052961-42090461 GCF_052849685.1 Lactuca virosa
AATAATAATAATAATAATAATAATAATAATAGAAATAATAATAATAATAATAATAATAATAGAAATAATAATAATAATAATAATAATAATAATAATAATAATAATAATAATAATAATGGAAATAATAATAATAAGAATAATGGAAATAATAATAATAATTGAAGAGAATAAATCTCAGATCGATTAGATCTTTCACAGGTAAAAGATGAAGATCAAACAAAACAAACACAATAATATTAAGAACACAGAACAGAATCAACGTTATGCTTATGATTCAAATATAGTCACGCCTCAGCAGAGCTCTATGAAGAACTTCCACTGTAGAGGCGAGCTAGGGTTTACAATCCTCAATCAGAATAATAATCAAAAGCGTTTTTACAAAGGCTGCGTGCATGCAGCTTAAATACTAAACCCTAGTGAAAACATGCACGGTTGGACAGGCC
Organism: Lactuca virosa; assembly: GCF_052849685.1. Lineage (NCBI taxonomy): Eukaryota > Viridiplantae > Streptophyta > Magnoliopsida > Asterales > Asteraceae > Lactuca > Lactuca virosa. The sequence goes on from NC_136434.1 coordinate 42,053,405, forward strand.
CAAACCGACAATCAAAACTGGGCTAAGGACCGAGCCCATGACGCAACACTATAAGCCCAACAATCTCCCCCTTTGCGTCAAATGAGGCGAGAGATCATTTTCTTTGAGTAGGCTTCCCAGTCTTGACAACCTTGAACAACCGAGGGATGATTGCAAGAAGTGTTTGCCGAAACTGAATGTACCATCGTAGCATGTCAGTAAACAGCTTCTTGTCGGTTGCAGAATTCTGATTGCACTTGTGGATAATCTCCAAAATATGCTCCAAGCAAGCAGTTGAGAATAAGTGCTTATCACACAGAGCGAAGATACACTTTTGCTTTTCGCCTCTGAGGAACATCACTGTGTGAGACTGGGGATCAATTCTACCCTTGACCATAACATTTACATCGCCCATTCTACCAGAAGGTTTTATCGTTGGACGCTTGTGAATGGCAGAGGCGACCTCTTGGTCCATTTTCGCTACTTCGTGAATGTAGCATACAAGAATTCGCTTGATATGGTCTATGATCAGCTGATACTCCTGAGGATTGGACAGCAAAATGTTGTTGAGGAGTATCCAGTCGTGTGGGTTAAGGTTCGGTAGATCAGCCAGGGAAAAGTTGTGAACTGAGCCTTCAGAGCCTCGAGTCACTTTGAATTTCACATTAGCAAACTTCCCTGCTGAGTAAGGCTTCAACACCTTGACAGTAGTAATTTTCTGTAAGCTCCATGTCAGGTACTGTGGTTGAGCAAATTCCAGATAGAACTCCAAAAGATCCCGATCAACCTTCGGGTCTGGAGAGGGAATAGGCACAGTAGAGTTGAAGCAGTGAAAAATGAATGCCTTTCACGTGATAGGCATGTCAAACTGTACATCCTTGGAGTTTTCAAGCCCAAACGACATCACAGGCTCAAGCCAAAGTGTACTTGGTTCGTCAATAGCACACCTTTGGAGCGAATCAAGAGTCCACTCAGGAAAAATGGACTTCTTCTTTTACAGGAGCTCTTTTTCTTTCAGCTCTTTTTCAAGCTCAAGCGATTCCTTCCTAAGCTTTTCTTCAAGCTCTTTATCAGATGTCTTTGTTTTCTGAAAAGGATTAGAGGGATCTGCTTGAAAATTATCTTCAATGTCATCATCATCAATTTCGTCATCTTCTCCAATTTTCTTCTTCTTTTTATCCCTTTTGCTGCCCGAAGCTACATTATCCTTCGGTGCAGCAGTTGACTTAGGTTCGGGAGGAGGTTGAGTTTGGTCCTTTTCCTTTTCCTTTTCCTTTTCTTTCCCTTCTTCTCCCCCTTGTTTCGGCTGAACAGGGGTCACCGAAACACCCTCAATACGACTTAGGATGTCCAGTGCTGGCCTAAGTTTCTCAGCCAAGTGTCTTCGGATAGTAATGGAGAGAATGGGATCATAGGCTTCAATAATGTGAAGCAAAATGGAATGAACGTCACCAACTGAGCTTCGTATTACCTCCCTCTCAGACTTCAAATCGTTGAGTTCAGCTGTGGCAGTGCGAAGCTTGAGGTTCGCTTGTCGAGTTCATCCATGATGCGATTTTCCACAGCAAGTTCTGTTTCCAACTGAGTTAGACGCTCATTCACCTGTGAATGAAGACGTGTGTTAGCACTTTCAATGGCCTTTCGAGCACCCTCAAGATTAGCCCTTTCGGTTTCAAGAGAACTCTGGAGAGTCGCAACCGAGTCATTGACTGTTTTGGCGTTCTTTTGAGCAGCAGCCTGAAAAGAATCTAAGAATAATTGAGCTTCAGAAATTAGTTTTTCGACTTTTTCGGTCGCATCTTTGCATTCTTTGGTGGAAGCCTCAACAGCAAGGGAGGCTTTCTGGCATTGGGAAGTGGATGCGTCAATAGCTTTAGCTGCAGCGGTAAGGGAGGCACTTTGTTCTTGAACCACTAAGGATAACAATGCCTTGAGAGCAGCATCTGAATAAGCCCCAGAGGAAGAGGAGGAAAGCAGCTGATCAAGTTTGTTGTTGACTGCTTTGAGATGACGCTTGGTAACAGGTTCATCGTCGTCTTCATCACTTTGTACACGGTAAGGACTAAAATAAGTGGAATCAAATTCCAAGTCCTCACCGCCTAGAACTGGGGTGGTGTCAGTAGATGGTGTTGGTGATTGAGGTTCGGTTGTTAGTGGAGGTTCGGTGGTAACAGGGGGTTCGGTTGTGAATGTAGTTTCAGGTGCTGAAGAACGAGCCCCCGTAGCAGATACGTTGGTTCGAACTCCAGTAGTGGTGGTAGTAGTGGAATCGGTGAAGATAGGTGTAGGAATGGGAATAGTGGAGGAAGGTTGAGATGTAATCACAGGAAAAATGGGAGGGATGGAGATAGGTACCGAAACTGGTGGAGGAGAGGGAGCATGGGACCGAAAGAGTACCTCTGGTGTGGGCGAACGTGGTGGAGTATTACCACGAACCGAAACCTCATCCTTTGAACTCTCACCTTCAGATTCACTTGGTGGAGTTGGTGGTTGAGTAGGAGGAACATACTCTGAATCAGAATCACTGGATGATTGGAGAATTAACCGGCGAGCAGGTTTCTTAACTTTCTTCGCTTTCGGCTGGGCTGGAGCTACTTTTTCCAACTTTCGCTTCCGAAGGGTTTGAACTTTGGAGACTTGGCCCCCCTTATCCCCCTTTTTCACTTCTGGCTTTTTGCCTCTTTTCGCAGGCATGTCTGCTTCTTCGATTGATGTTATCATTTCGGCCGTGAGTTCCCTTGGACCAGAGGAGGGAAGCTTCTTGTACTCCTGAATAATTTTGCTTGTAGGAGGCACAGAAGCATACATCGACTCAGGAATGGAGCCAATGAAAATGAATTTTGAGGCATGAGTAATGATGATGTTGGTAGTGTGAAAAGTGGTAATGGTAGAAAGCATGGAGTCTGCCATAATCGGAACATGAAACCGATCCATGATCCACTGAGTAACAACAGTCCAAAAACGAGCACAGGAAATCTCAGTGTTCCGGGATGAAGATGATAAACTTTGAATAAGTTGATGCCATAAAACCGTGCCAAAGTCTAGATTGAGACCGTGATACACCCCATAAAGAATAGTCATGAAGAACTTACTTGCACCATCGGAACCAGCACTTCTTTCAGAAAGTCCTTTGAAGAGCAGTGTGAAGAGGCCATTCCATGGAGGAGGAAGGCAGGACTTTTTGAACCTTGTCACAGTTGTTAGGGTTTCAGTGTAACCCATGTTGTAGAACATTGAGAAGAGTTGGCCAGTGGTAATAGAATCAGGGTTCACCATGGACTCTTCGTTTGCAAGCTCTAGAAGAGTACAGAAACGATTCTCTGAGATTGAAGCCTTTTGATTGAGAATATCGAAGAAAATTTTGTCTGCCCCTTTGTCATATGTTGCAGATGAGTAGAATTGAGAGAGACAAGACATCGGAACAACTTCAACGGTTGTTAGGGCTTTGGCGAGTGGGGAATACTTCAGACATTCCACCACTTGATACATGTACGTATCATACAGAAAAGGAGAGAGATTGATCAGTAGGTTCTGATTAGGCTTGATGGCAAGAAGAGTGGAGCGTGCAGAAGTTTCTTGAACAGATGATGATTCTGCCATTGTAGAAGCTTGGAGAAGAAGATGAACAGTAAGATGAATCGCCTTTGTTTTTTGAGAGAGTTTTGGAGGTGATAAAAGGTGAAAGATCAGCGTGCCAAAACCTTTTATACGTACAAGTAGGAGAGAGACAAATCCGGCTGATATTTTGGATTTATTTGAAACGACCCTGATTTGACGGATGAACAATTGGCATACCCGATGATGACGCAGGAAAGAGAAAGGACGTTTCCTTTTTACACGCCAGTCCATAAAAAGTGCTTTTTCAAACCGTCGAAACGATTGGATAATGCGGAGTCAGCCTTAACGTTATCCCAATCGTCACCCCATATTTCACATGAATCGTCATTGCCTTTTAACTTTATCGAGCATTGAAATACTTGATGAAACGAAGCCAGAATAATTAGAGCACCATGAATAGAACCAGATTTTGGAAAATCAAAAGATTTTCGTGCATAGAGTGTAAATAATAAAGAAATAAAGCAAACTTTTTGTGATAAGTGGTGATGTCTTAAAAAGACATAAAGCAACTGATTCTGGGCATGAATCTCTTCCTTCAAAGTCAAGAGAGACATTAAAGTGCTTGTGTGGCTTCCCATTAAATAACGATCAAATACTTGTTAAGAATTATTGAAAGGCATCTTTTAAATTTAAAGCTTATAACGGGTGATCGTCGCTTCAATTCATGAATTCGAGACTTGATATAAGACCGAAACAGAATGAAGTACTTGTGGGGCCAATGTAGCCTTTTAAACAAGTAGGTAGGAAACATATTCAGTGACTTGGTGAAAATTATAGTCGGAAATCTCAAAAAAATAACTGGATCCTTGGGGAAGAAAGATTCTTGGTAATAGAATTTTTCAGAAGAATCACTCAAAATAAAAGAGATTTCATTTATAATATATAGGTCATGTACCGTCAATTCGTTAATGGTATTGAATGGTGGGTTTCACTTAGTACGTAGTGACACGAAACTAAGATCATTAACACAGATTTTGTATAACCATAAACCTCAGTGGTTATTGCTGAGAGTCTTAAGGGTTACAATATGTGAAACGAATCAGTGATGGAGAAAAATAAGGTGGGTAATAGAACCGAAAGTGCCTCTGCTAGAACAGATTGAGAAAGCAGAAAAACTCTTAACTCAATTTGAGAAGAGTATGGCAGCGCATGATTAGAGTAAATGTGATAGCCGGATTGGTGAGACAAGATTTGTATGTATCAAGTCATTAAGGCTTTACTCAGAATCGTTCGAGGCTTTGGTCAACATACAACAGCATGCTTCTAGGGACACTTAACTAGTACACAGTTGAGATTAATACCTGTTGGAGCCTTATCAGTGAGAGTAACATTTATACAAGAGAAAGCATCAAAAAAATATTTTTGTATTTTGTGAAAATTTTAATTAAAACGAAAGAAAAAAAACAATATTTTTGGATTTTATGAAAAAAAAAACAATATTTTTGGATTTTAAAATAGTATACAAAAGAATACAATGAAAACGCCTTGAAATGAAAAAGAAGCGAACGAGTTCAGATAGACCAAACCCGAAATAGACCGAACCCGAAATAGACCGAACGCTCGGTTCATTTCAGTTCATGGTCGAGCCGAACCCGAAATAGACCGAACCCGAAATAGACCGAACACTCGGTTCATTTCGGTTCACTCTATTTCGCTTCTTACCTTTATTGAAGCGAAGGCGATTTTGGTACTGATTCTGATTCCATCATTCCTAGGCCTTGCAAAATCTTGTTGAAGCTTGCTTCAGGAAGAGCCTTAGTGAATATATCTGCCAGTTGATCAGTTGTCCTTACGAAGTGAATTTCTACATTGCCATCTTCCACGTGATCTTTGATGAAGTGATACCTCAGTACGATATGTTTAGTCTTTGAATGTTGCACTGGGTTGTGACAGATTCTAATTGCACTGTCAGAGTCGCAATATAGTGGGATTTTCTTCATGTTCAGCCCATAATCTCTAAGCTGACTTTGTATCCATACAACTTGAGATGTGCATGATGCTGCAGCGATGTATTCAGCTTCTGCAGTGGAAAGAGAAACACATGTTTGTTTCTTCGATTGCCAACTAACCAATTTACCGTCTAGAAATTGGCATCCTCCACTGGTGCTTTTACGATCTAATCCACAGCCACCTAAGTCAGCATATGAGAACGCTTGAACAAAGAATCCTGAGTTGGCTGGATACCACAGACCGAGAGAGGAGGTTCGCTTCAGATAGCGAAAGATGTTTTTCACAGCTTGCAAATGAGGTTCGCGTGGGTTAGCTTGGAATCTGGCACAATAGCAAACTGAGAACATGATGTCAGGCCTACTGGCTGTGAGATACATAAGTGAGCCAATCATTTGTCGATAAAGCGTCATGTCAGCGGCTGGTTTCTCTAATGAAGGTGTAAGCTTTGTCCCAAAAGCCATTGGAACTTTAACTCTAGAATCTCCCATCATACCAAACTTAGCAAGTAGTGTCTTGGTGTATGCCTCCTGATTAATAAAAATGCCTTCGGGTCCCTGTCTAATGTTTAAGCCAAGGAAAAAGTTAATTGGACCCATTGAGCTCATCTCAAATTTAGTTTCCATCAACTTCCTGAATTCAGCTGTTAAGCTGGGATTCGTGGAGCCGAAGATGATATCATCAACGTAAATTTGGACTATCAAAAGGTGGTTACCTTCTCTCTTACGAAAGAAGGTTGGGTCAACCGAACCTTGTTTGAATTTAGACATTTTTAGAAATTGAGTGAGAGTTTCATACCATGCTCTGGGAGCCTGTTTTAGGCCATATACCGCTTTGTCAAGAATATAACAGTGATATGGATGCTCCTCGTTTACGAAGCCTGGCGGTTGCTCAACGTACACCGTTTCTTCAAGTTCGCCGTTGAGAAAAGCACACTTGACGTCCATCTGATAGACTTCAAAGTTTTTGTGTGCAGCATAGGCAAGAAAGATACGAACGGACTCTAATCTTGCAACTGGAGCGAAAGTCTCTTCATAATCGATACCTTCTTCTTGACAATAGCCTTTCACCACTAAGCGAGCTTTGTTACGAATTACGTTCCCTTCCTTATCCATCTTGTTTCTGAATACCCATTTGAGACCGACAACCGAAGCATCCTTTGGAGTTGGAATAAGACGCCATACTTTGTTCCTTTCAAACTCATTCAGCTCATCTTGCATGGCCTGAACGCAGTCAGAATGATCAAGTGCCGAATTAACAGTCTTCGGTTCAACTTTGGAAACAAAGGAGTTGAACATGCAAAACTCTACTTGAGAAAAGAGTGCAGCTTGTTTCGCTTTGATCTGTGATCGAGTTAACACTGTTTCTGAAGATTCTCCAATAATTTGACTATGAGGATGATCTTTGGTCCATTTAATAAGCGGTGGATAGTTTGGATCACAAGAGGGATCCAATTCTGCATTTATTTCTTCTTCCAATTCTGATAGAGTATCATCATAATTGACATGTGTACTCTCCCCCTCGAATGATGACACTAATTCTGGATCAGAATGTTCCCCTTCGTTTGGACTTTCGGTTGAGCCAGATGATTGTGACGTTGAATTCTCCCCCTGTAATGAAGGACCTTGATCGTGTTGGGAGTCGGACCCTCCCCCTGGACAGAAAGACGGTCATTTGAAGGTTCACCTTCGACTGGCCTCTCGGTTGCTTTAGGTTGATCAGCAGCCATCTTTTGAGCAGCATCATCGATGATTTGCTTTAGACTGTCAACCTTGTTATCTTTCGCCATTAATTCAGAATGAATTGCCGTTGGAGGCTCATCAAAAAGAAGCATATATTGCTCGAAAAGATTTGAAATAGGGGCTGTTACTTGACCAGTCTTTGGAAAGATTTCCTGAGTTGTACCTTCGGTTGCTTTCATCTTCTTGACATATCTATTGTCAAAAGTGACATAGTATGTTTCTTCAATCTTCTTAGAGCGCTTGTTTAAAACCCTATATGCCTTAGAATTCAGGGAGTAACCTAAGAATATTCCTTCATCAGCGTTAGCATCGAACTTATTTCGCTTCTCTTTAGAGTTGAAGACGAAGCACCTTGAACCAAACACATGGAAGAATTTCACGTTCAGTTTGCGATTGTTCAAGATCTCGTAAGGAGTGTGGGAGAATCGCTTGTTTAGATATGATCTGTTCTGAGTGTAACAAGCGGCAGCTATAGCATCAGCCCAGAAATACAGAGGCAATGAAGCGAAGCTGAGCATAGTGCGAGCTGCTTCGCACAGAGATCGGTTTCACCTTTCGACGATTCCATTCTGCTGTGGAGTATATGGGGCTGAAAAATTATGAGTTGTTCCCTTCTCAGCAAGAAAATCTTTGAAATCTTTGTTTTTGAATTCCAAGTCGTTGTCGCTTCTTACGTTACGAACAACTTTCCTTAGTTAAATTTCAACCTACTTTATGAAGAGCTTGAGCCTTGGAGTAGCCTCAGATTTTTGCTTCAAGAAAAATACCCATGTGAAGCGAGAGAAGTCGTCGACGATAACCAGAATGTACTTGTTTCCACCAATGCTTTCAATGGAAGAGGGACCACACAAATCGATGTGTAATAGCTCCAATGGTTCTATCACCTTTGTATTGATAATGGAGAGATGACTTTGTCTACTCTGCTTTCCCATTTCACAGGCTGCGCATAGATGTCCTTTGTCGAATTTGAGAACTGGAAGACCTCGAACATGATCTCCTAAAACCAGCTTGTTGATATCCTTGAAATTAAGATGAGAGAGTCGTCGATGCCATAACCAGCTTTCATCTGAATGAGCCTTCGTGAGTAAGCAAATTGCTGGTTTACCTCGAATTGGGTTGAGGTTCAAAGGGTACATTTCCCCCTTTCGCTTCGATTTCAGTAGAATGTTATTTGATTTCTTCTCAACGATTTTTGAGCCTTCATCATCAAACGATACCTTCAATCCAGTTCCAACTACCAGCTGAGATACGCTGATAAGATTGTGTTGGAGCCCTTCACCATACGCGACCTTTCTGATTGAGAAATCACAATTCGTAATCATTCCATAGCCTTTGATAGTTCTAAACGAGTTGTTGCCATACTTTACAATACCACCATCCTTGAGAGACCTAAATTCCCTCAGTTCTTCCTTCCTTCCTGTCATGTGACGCGAGCAGCCACTATCAATATACCATTCTTTGTCAAACTGATCGTCACGCATAACCTGCAGAAATTAAGCAGATTTAGGAACCCAAAGTTTCTTGGGTCCTTGTGAGCCTTTTACAGGAGAGGGAATAGTAAGAGAGATATCAACCAAATAAGTACGTTTAATTAAAGTTGTTTCGTCTTTTCTTTTTATAGTGAAAACTTTAATTTTATTTGACTTAGATTCGATAGACGTAGGATTTGAAGTGTTGACGTCTGCATTCTTTTGGAACTCTTTTGGACGTCTGTTATCTTCTGGAAAGAGCTTTCCTTTCCCCTTTAAATCTTTGGAAGAATAAGAATTGGAATGAGAAGAGTTAGGTTTAGAAGCGACATTGGATCTTCTGTTCGTTTGATTGAACTTGTAGGTTTGAGGACCGAAACCTCTCTTTCTGTTGATGTTGGGTTGAGGACCGAAACCGCTCTTTCGGTTGATGTTGGGTTGAGGACCGAAACCACTCTTTCGGTTAATGTTGGGTTGAGGACCGAAACCTCTCTTTCGGTTCCTTTCAGTCGAGGGACCGAAACTACCCTTTTGGTTCATTTCAGTTGAGGGACCGAAACTACCCTTTCGGTTCCTTTCTTGCTGCGAACCTAAGCTTTCCTTTTGGTTCCTTATCTCCTTTTGTTTTGAAGGTTTTTCATAGTGAACATAATTAGGATTTTGAGATCTCCAGAATTGCTTCCTTTCGGTAAGGTTTTTCTTGTACCTCACATTTCTTTGATGCTTTCTTTCTCTCACCTGTTTTCGGTTTCTGTGAATGTTAGCCTTTTTCTCAGAACTTTGAGTATTAACATTGCACCTAGGTGAATTGGTTTCGCTTGAAATAACCACTTGCTCATCTGAAGACTTTTTAGTCCCACTTGTGCTCGGCTCATCAAAACGAGTAGGATCATTAAGTGGTTTGGCTATATATCTGCCTCTCACTCTCCATGTGGTCTTCTGTGACAGACCTACTGTTTCATCAGCATTGTCAATAGGTGCTGACCAGAAGAATTCATCACATCCGTCAGCATTATCTTCTGCTACTATCGCCGTCAGTTCGGCTGTTTGTTGCTGAGTTACTCCATTAACCTTGTATACTTGATTTGGAGTGGATTGTACCTTTTGATACACAACCGATTTTTCTTTAAGGACTTTGGTCGTGTCTTTGGATAGTCGAGCGTATTCAACTGAATTTTCAGAAATTAGATTTTTGTGGGTTTTAGGTTCGCTCTTGACAAACTCAGAACAGTCCACCACATCCTCTATAGAGATTTCACTCAGATCATCGTCCTCATTAAGTTCAGATGCACTTTCAACATTAATTTTATTTTCTGAACTTAATTTGGCATTCAATGAGTCAAATTTCTGTACAGTTTCGGCTCTTAACTTCAATCTATCATTCTCATCTAACAGATTTTTGAGCATGTCCTTATGGTCCATGGACTTTATGTAGGATTCAATTTTGTCAAGACCGATTTTGTATGTAGGTGAGATCTCATCAGAGGATACAACACTTTCACAGATGTAAGCTTCAGCATCGATTTCATCCTCCTTTAACTCAAGGAAGGGCAAAATCATGCGATGTATCTTCTTTCCTATTTCACAATCGAGATGCAACTGTGTGATATTAAAATAAAGTCTTTTAGCAATCAAACAAAACACATTTCGTTGTTTTAACAGTTTAAGATTGTCTCTTTGCAAATAAATCGACTCATCCTTAGACCTAATCAACTCTTTTTCCTTCAGCTCAATCCACATCCTCCTTTCCTCACTCTTCGACGATACCCTGCTAATTTGATCAGTCAGGTTAGAGTTTGTGACACGGGTTTGGGAAAGACTACTACTTATACTAGAAAATTTAGATTTTAAGCTATTCAGTTCCTTTTCATAGTTAGTAACAGGTATTTTTAGAGAAGCAAGAATATTTTGTACCTTCTTGATCAACTCATCACATTCATTGATCTGTGTACTAACAGGTTTCGTAGCAAAACACCTGTCCACTCACTCCTTCTCACCTTCTATTCCTCCATCAGTTGTATATCCTCTCATCTGGGATACACCTTCGGTCACCATGAAACACCTTCCAGCAGTGTGTTCTTCTTTTACCAGCATCGCCTTGCCATGAGTGGGTTTTCTTACTTCTTCGTCCTCTGAGTCTGTGGACCATACTTCCACGCCATTGAATTCATCACGGTAGTCTGTATCCTGTATAATCAAAGCATTCATAGTTTTATTGTTAGCAGCAGACTTTCTTTTCTTGATATCCTCCAGTCGTCTCATGAGGCTCGCTTCCTCATCATCATCATCCGTCTTTTCTGCCCTCTTTTTCAGCATGCAGTCCTTGGCAAAGTGATTCTTGCCTCCACAGTAATGGCAATCAAATCCTGAGTCTCCACCAATTTTCACTTCTTTCTTGGACTCTTCTGACTTCGACGCTATCTTCGGTTCCTCCTTAACCTTTTCAGCGCTGTAACTTCCCTGCCAGTTTCGGTTCTTGTTGGCTGGGAACTTTCTTTTAATGAACTTTCTAGGATTAGACACCATCAGGGCATACTCTTCACCGGTTAGATCGTAGTCGGCAAGATCCAATTCCTCTTCTTCTTCAACAGAACTTTTTCCTTTAGAAACAAGGGCTAACGAACCCAAGCTAGAAACCACATTCGTTTCCTTAGACAGTGCACTTTCATGGGATTTCAAAATTCCCACCAGTTTCGCCAGAGAATACGATTTAAACTGTTCATGTGCTTTAACAGTAGATACGACAGCCATCCATTCAGGTCTTAGACCGTTCATGAATGTGACATTCTGTTCAATAACCTTCCTTTCGATCCCATGCTTTATCATCTTACTTAAAAGATGATTAAAGCGATCAAAAGCCTGAACCAGTTTCTCTTCGGGATTCTGTTTGAAATCACCAAATTCATAAAGCAAAAGAGTTTGAATCGAATGTTCCAGATCTGCATCAGTGGAATACAATTCTTTTAGCCTGTCCCATATCTCTTTAGCTGTAGTGCAAGAATTCACCAAACGAAACGTATCTGACTGCAATGCAAACCTAATCATTCTTAAGGCTTTAATGTTACATTTAAACTTCTCTTTCTCGTCTTGAGGAATGTCTTTCACATCACTCACAAGCTGATTGTACTCTTTTTGGGTTTTGACAATCCTTGAGGTGTTTGAATGAGCAAACGGGCCAACTGTGATAGCTTCCCAGATCAAGTACCCATTATCTTCTGAGCCAATCACATAATCTTCGAAGTGATGCGTCCAAACCTCATAATCCTGAGTGTACAAGATTGGAATCCTACTCGTTGATCCGATACTGTTGGAGATGTTAATTGGATTGGTTTGCGAATCATCCATGGACATTGTGATGAAGTTTGATCGATAACCTATTTAAGATCAGACTTGTAATTTATCGTTAGAGAAAGATCGACAATTAATGAGATACACCAATATGGAATGACGGCTCGATTAATATCAATCAATGTGGAAAAACCCTAATAACTTCTTCGACAGAAGAGATGTGTATGAATTACATAGTCTCCTGCTCTGATACCAATTGAAGAGAATAAATCTCAGATTGATTAGATCTTTCACAGGTAAAAGATGAAGATCAAACAAAACAAACACAATAATATTAAGAACACAGAACAGAATCAACGTTATGCTTATGATTCAAATATAGTCACGCCTCAGCAGAGCTCTATGAAGAACTTCCACTATAGAGGCGAGCTAGGGTTTACAATCCTCAATCAGAATAATAATCAAAAGCGTTTTTACAAAGGCTGCATGCATGCAGCTTAAATACTAAAGCCTAGTGAAAACATGCACGGTTGGACAGGCCCAAACCGGCAATCAAAACTGGGCTAAGGACCGAGCCCATGACGCAACACTATAAGCCCAACAATAATAATTATAATAATAATAGAAATAATAATAATAATAATAATAATAATAATAATAATAATAATAATAATAATAATAATAGAAATAATAATAATAATAATAATAATAATAATAATAATAATAATAATAATAATAATAATAGATTAAAGGAAAAATAGTTATTGTATAAGAATCACTAAGGGGCTATTACATTCGGATGTGGCATGCCCGGCCGGATGGTTAAGCTTGTGACACTGTATGTGGGGAACCCTAGTTCGAACCCCACCCAAGTTTTTTTAGTCCAGTTTTTTTTAGCCCCGTCTTTTTTTTTTCCTTTTAATAAAGCTTCATCTTAGGGCAAAAACGCGATTTCCTGCTCCAGTGCTCCCGACTTCTCCTCCTTTCTTCTCCCTTTTCCGCCGTCTCCTCCATTTTTCCCGTCCTCTGCTCCTCAAACGCGACCACCGCTCGTCCGGTCGATTTGCTGCCTCCATCTGCGAAGAACAATCGCCGACGCAGGGAGACGAAGTCGAAGATGCAGACGAACACGAAGTCGAAGACGCAGACGAACACATCCCCTTGTTCGACGAAGACGCATCTGCGTTCGTCGACCCTCCTTCTCCGTTTTTCCAACCGGCAGTCCTGGTCGCCGTCTCCATCTGCCCTCCCCATCTCACCGGTGCATCTGCCCTCCTAATCTCACCGCCTCCTTGCTCGATTTCTTCCCCAAGATAGGTAAAACCCTTTTTTTTATATTACTTCATGTATACACCTTTAGATGCTTAATTCATTGATAATGTTGATTTGCTTTGTTGAATGTGAGGTTTTAGATTATATTTTAGGTCGAATTTGAGGTTTTAGGTTAAATTTTGGTTGAATTTATTAAAATTCTGGTAACTAGTGAAGCTGATCATGGCTTGGTTAAATTCATTAGGTTAAAATTTTGTTGAATTTAGCTTAATTCATTGGTTAAAATTTTCATTTTTTAGAGCTGAGCAAACCACCTCGTTGTCTTTCCTTGGCCCATCCCATTGCAGAAAATTGATGTTCTGTTACTAATAGTTGTTTTTTATTTGTTACAGATGTTCTGTTATTGACCACTACACAATCTATGTTTGAAGTTCAATTAAACGGTTAGCTTTGGCCATTCTTCCTCTACTAGGTAAGTCTTGAACACATTAAGGTAAACTGACGACTCTTTGTTTAACATCCTTTTTTAGCTAGCATGTTACATGGTTTTTTTGTTCATGGCATTATTGAATACAACTTTAGAATAATTAGGGTATATATGTTTTGAAAAAGTAGTCATTAGGGGCATTCCAACTGATATTAAATTTTTGATGCCGTAGAATGACAGTAATCTATGAATAATTAATAAACAATGAATAAAAGTAGGTTGTTATTTTGGCAGGTTCTTCCTTTAGCCCGTGAGTTTTTGTAGCTGCTTCTTTGTGCTAAACTAATGTTCTTTTATTTTGAAGGTGAGTATACAATGGTTCATTATTTTTTACAATAGTTTATTATTTTTTACAATCTACCAAGCAATTTTATTATAAATTTATTGCAGGTTTATATTAACATATATTAAAGCATGCAGCAAGCATTCTATGAATCAAAGACGAGGTATATCTTAACATTCTCTTAAATAAATTAAAAACTTCAAGTACTAATATTCTTGGATTCTATAATATGCACATATATAATATGCACATATCAGAAACTTTGCATGTTCCCATTGGTTGTATATATGATTATGTTATTTAATCTTTTAATTATATGTCCAAGTTGTATAATAATAGTGTTTAATATCTCACATATTATACTACTACAATTCATATATGTTTCAATCATAAAACATCATAGTAACATCTATTGTAGATTATACTTTTTCATTTATTGGTATATACTGATACCTTTTGAAATGCTTCGCAGAGAATCACGAAGGGAATGCACTCTCTCAACAGACGAGTTGATGTAAGCAGATTCCAAAGCTGTCAAGATTAAACGCGAACTATTAAGACTAAGTACCTCAGCAGCAGCCTCTTCAGTGAGAGAAGAGTTAAGTAGAATAACAGCCCGTTTTAGAACATTATATTAATTATAACATTATATAAATGTTGGTGCATCTATGCTAATAAATTCACGTTTTTATGTTGTTTCTTTTACTAGTTTGGGACAATTGTGAGTTGAATGTGGTATTTGACAAAAAATTGGAAATTTTTAAAATTTTAAATATATTTTTTTTTAAATAAAACAAAGTTAGCTACGGAATAGCTACAGATTTCCGTAGCTATTTATTTTCGTAACTATTCCGTAGCTATCCACTTCCGTAGCTATTCCGTAGCCATTTGGTTCCGTAGCTATTTAATTCTGTAGCTATTCTGTAGGAAATCCGTAGCTATTTATTTTCGTAGCTATTCCGTAGCTATGGTAGCTACGGAAAATTTCGTAGCTATTCTGTAGCGATTCCGTAGCTAATCCGTAGCTATAATTTTCCCACGGGCCATTATGCTACAGACATTTTTCCGTAGCAATTCCGTAGCTATTCGCTTATAGCTACGGAATAGCTACGGATTGTGCTGTAGCTATTGCACCAGTTTTCTAGTAGTGGGTCTCGATCTTTTTCGGGTTCGGTCTGAGACCGTTCCCTTTGTGCAGGTTTAACCCATAGTTGCACTCGATCCACCAGCAGTACAACCCAACAACCACCACTACAACCCAACAACCACCACTACACTCAGTGTGACAGCACCGGTGAGCTATGGGGAAGCACAACAACGATAACAGAAGTTGTTAGGCAGCGCATGACGATTACAATACTGCAGTTTTCCACTGGTGGCGTACTAGCGATTCAATTTTTTTGTCCTTTATTGTGATATAATAGTTCTTCATTTAGCTTTTTAACCTAAATTATTTCACCATGGCCTCATGAAATAAATGCATGTGGTGTTTGTTTTTATTAAAAACATGTAAACCTTGTGTTTAATTTAAGTAATTTATTTTGAAAAGTTATTAAATCTAAAATGGATTTAGAGTTTAAAATTGTTTTAATCAAAACCTATTGAAAAATTTATTGTATGCATGCAATTTATTTGTAATACTAAATTTTATAAATGACGGTTATACAAAATCAACACGTTAAATTTAAAGCTTACAACTCAATATTTGAAACAACCTGTAGGTACAAGTTGGATATGGCCAAACCTAACCGTGTGCCGCCCCACGATATATTTTTGGGTATTGTTATACCTATCTCAGATTTTTTAATCCTACCCCTGTAATTATTATTTTCTAGGTAGATAACAAAAACCTAGACATCGTATTCCGCGCCACAAAAACCTAGGCATAGTATTTCGTGCTTGTGAGCTGGAAACTTCAAAAATCCGAGTGCACATAGGGAGATTCAAACTCGGAACCTCCGGGCAACAACACATATTATCTTTAAACACTTTACCACTGAGCTGGATCGGAACCCTTTTTTGTTTAATTAAATCAAATCGTTTCATATAACCTATAAAGAATAATAATAATAAACATAATAATAATAATAATATTTATTATTATTATTATTATTATTATTGTCGCCGTCTTATTATTATTATGGTTTGTATTGTATGAATACGCATAAATACATATCGTATACATATAAATATGAAATAAATATATATGTATACTTAATAATATGTACAAATACACATAGTTATGTCTTTTATAAATATAAACTAATAAAACATTAAAAATATATTCAAACGTCAAACATTTTTTTGTTTAAATCTTTTGTTCAATTAAAATTAAAGATTTTTTAACTATATAAAAAAGGATAAAAGTTTAAAGATTTTTTGGTTATACAAATAAATAAAACGTCATATTTTTTTAAAAAAAAAAGTCATATTTTTTTAAATTCGTCGTTTGAAACAGGAATACAAAAACATAATAATTACGTCAACAATGTTTTTTTATGTTAAATAATGTCTTCAAACAAAATGTAAAAAAATATATATATTTTTAAAGGGAATTTCTTTATACACATCAGTCTATGGAAAACCTACTACACACCAGTCTAAGTCTATGTGCTGACATTTTCTTTTTTCTTTTCCCATGCAGTCAACTTTCGTTGGCTTTTATTTTTTCCAATACAGTCAACTTTCATTACCCTAGATAATTAATTTTTTTTTGTTTTTTATCTTAAAATGTTTATTTTGTAGGGCTTTAAAGTCAACGAATCTAAAAAGAAAATAACCTCAACAAAAAATCACGATCTGCAAGTCCGTTCACTCTCGTTTATGCTCAAGAAGAAATTTAATTTTACTGGAAAAATAAATTTTATTGATATACACAAATCAAATGCACAAAATACCATAAAAATTAAAAATTATCATCCTATTTAATTTACTGTTCAAATCAGAAGTAAAAATTATACACAACAGAAAAAACTCCACTTAAATACATCGCCGGAAAAAAAAAAACTGTGGCAGCATTTTTGGACGGAAAACCCTCGCCGGAGCATTTTTGGACGGAGAAAACGTCGCCGTAGCAGTTTTGGATGGAAAAGGCGTCGTTGGACGTGCATTGATAATCGGAAAAAACGTCGTCGGAGCCTGTAGTTGGCCGGAAATACTCAGGTATGTTCTTACTCTCACTTGATTTAAAATGAAATACCCATTTGGTCCGATCGGAAAACGTGTGAAGAGAGAGTGAGAGAGAATACAACGATCGATGGTAGCGAGGCGGTGACTTCGTGGTCCGGCGAGGCCGCGACTCGATGGTCCGGCGAGGCGGCAAGGCTGCGACGTCGGTGGCTGCAAGAGAGGGTGGAACCTGGAGGAACTTGGATGAATGTGAGGATAAAATTTAGGGTTTTATGTATTTATGTGGGAAATATGGGTTGCATTTGTCGTGGGCTTTTGGCTAAAAAAATTAAACTTTGGGCTTAAGACAAATTAGACTTTGGGCTAAACAATATAAGACGTTAGCCTATTCAAACTTTCAATATTAAATCAGATTTTTCTTTTAAAAAAAATTGTGTTTTTAATTAATTTTTATTATTTTTTAATAAAAAAATTCTTATTTAATTTTGCAGGAGAAAATGGCGAAGATTTCAGAATTTTCTACCAACGAAGTATGTATTTTTAATATGTAATTTATATGTGTATATTTATTTGATATATTTATCGATTTTTTAACTCTTAATTTTTAGGTTTTTAGATCTCTTGAAGATTTGAAGAATTGGGTACAAAATATTGCGCGTTCTCAAGGTTATGTTACATTCACTAAACGATCGAAGGCAGCAACTTTTGGATTCAAATCTAAAGTATTTCTTTGTTGTGATTGTAGTGGTATACCCAGAAGTAAAAATGCGGAAACAAAAAAAAATTAATTGTCCATTCGAATTGATAGCAAAGTATTTGAAGGCACAAGATGGTTGGAAGTTATAGGTCGTACGTGATGATCACAATCACGAACCATCAATATATATGGAGGGTCATTCATTTGCAATGCGATTGTCGGATAAAGAGACTCGTTTGGTACATGATTTGACAGAGCTGAATGTTAAACCGCTAGATATTTTGTCAACAATAAAGCGGCAAAATGAAAATAACGTGTCTTCACTGAAAACTATATATAATTGTCGCCATAAGTTTACGATATCTCAACGAGAAGGTAGAAGCCCGATACAAAATCTCATGCACATTTTGCATACTAAAGGGTATAATTATGAGTACCGTTTAAATGAGAGCACTAACGAGTTAGAGGAGTTGTTTTTTATGCACCCAATATCATTATAGATGTGGCAAGCATTTCCGTATGTGGTGTTGATGGATGCTACATACAAAACAAACAAGTATAATCTTCCTTTTCTGGAGATTGTTGGTGTCACTTCTACGAGACTAACGTTTTCCATAGCTTTCGCATTCATGCATAGCGAAAAAACAAGCAACTACGTGTGGGCATTGACTTGTTTGAAACTGACGATTAACTATTCTTTTTGTCCTCGTGTCATCGTCACAGATAGAGATTTGGCGTTGATGAAGGCGTGCGAAGATGTTTTTCCACAAAGTAATCATTTACTTTGTAGGTGGCATATATTCAACAATATAACAAAACATTGTAGGAAACGTATCAAATCAGATAAGACTTGGGGTTCTCTTCATCCAATGTGGAAGAAATTAGTCGAATTCCGACACCGAGTGCATACATGCAAGCGTATGCAGAACTTCAATCGTTATTGTCCAAAGATCCAGGTATCATTAATATATATCCTAAACTCTTAATTTCTTTAATAATTATTATTCATTCAATCATACTAATTTGATTTTTCTTCACATTTTAGTTGTTTTTGGGTATCTTTACAATACTTGGTTGGAGAAGTATCCCGACAAATTTGTATCATTGTGGACCGACAAAAGCACCAATTTTGGAAATTCAACAAGAAATAGAGTTGAGAGCCAGCACGCTAAGCTAAAAAAACACCTGGCATCTCGAAAACGTGATTTGGATAAATTCATATATGTTATTGAAACAGTTGTACAGTCACAAGACACAGCTATCAAAGAGAGTTTCACAAGGAGCATAATCATTCGTAAGCCAAAGTTTAAGGATGAGATATTCAATTCACTACAACATCATGTTTCAGAGCATGCTTTGGATAAAATCTTGGAAGAGCTTCATCGGTTAAAAGGATTTGTCCCAACTCCTGAGAATTGTGGTTATCAACTACGAACATGTTTTGGTTTACCATGCGCTCACGAACTTGCGATGTATGCCGATGCAGGTATGTCACATGTATTGTATTAAATTGACAAGGTTTATATGTATAATCAGTTTATAACATTTTGACTTTTTTACTATAGGTTCACCTATTACGTTGGATTCAATTGATATTTTTTGGAGAACGCTTGATTTTAAGCCTTGTGTATTTGTGGATTATGGAAATCTTAATGTTGATGATCATATGCAAAGGTGGAAGGAAAAATTCAACAATCAACCAGATCATGTCAAATACAGTTATATAAGAAAGATGGAAGAGATAATCGATCCTTCAAAAATTATGATCAATGAACCTTCGGCTAAGAAAAATAATCGTGGACGCCCAAAAGTGAAGCGTGGTCACCATCAAAGTAAAGCTCCTCACCGATACAGTTGTTCAGACTTGAATCAGGAACCACCTACGCATATTTCATCATTCTTCGACTTGAACGATGAACCGACTAGGCATAGTTCATCATTCTTCGACTTGAACGATGAACCGACTAGGCATAATTCATCATTCTTTGACTTAAACGATGAACCAGCTAGGCATAGTTCATTCTTTATGGGCATGAACGAGGAACCAATAGACCAATGTTCGTACCAGTTTGACTTGAATGAGGAACCAACATGCCAATGGTCGTACCGGTTTGACTCGAAAGAGAAAGCAGTGAAGGAACATAGTTCATTGTTGAAGGAAATTCCATCAATATTTCATCCATACATCACGCGTATACAAAATGTAAGGGGTGATGGAAATTGTGGTTTTCGATCGGTAGTTGTTTGTCTCGGGTATGATGAAAATGAGTGGCTTTTCATTCGCCAGCAATTGTATGACGAGTTATTGACGTCATATGAAGACTATTCTAGAGTTTTCATTGGATGCAATGGAGTACTTGATTCATTGTCTTTCTTCATGACAGATAGGACAGCACCACCAGAACACTATATGCTTATGCCTGAGACAGGTATCCTGATAGCCAACAGGTTTGGTGTGATTGTCCAATTTTTTACCACAGTGGACCCTGTAACCTTTTTCCCTCTATGGAGAGGTCCTAGTGAGTTTCAAAATCATTGTGTCCTTACATTTGCACTTGTATACATCAATCACTATGTGATGGTACAGTTAGAAGGAGAGTATCCGATGCCTCCTATTTCAGCATTATGGATCCGCCACAAAGACCCGTCCGCAACCGAATGGCAAACTATGTATAAGTCGCGTCTAGAATTTTATAAGCGACTCAGACCTACGGAAAGATATTTTATGACTATAGATGATTAGTTGTTGTTTATTTTTGTCTCGGATTTTTGGTATGTAATATTTAAAATTAAAAAAAAATGATGAAGATTTGTTCGGATTTTATTTCTTATAATATTATTTATAATATCAATGATATTAGGTTGACGAAAATTTATTTATAATTTATTTTTTTATAATATTATATATGTTATTATATTATAAAAACTATATTATTGTCATTTTTTTATCTTAATAAAAAATAAATATAAATTTATTAATATTAATTAAGTTAGTAAAAAATGTAATTATTAAATAATAATGATTTATAGATTATGTAATAATGAAATAATAATAAAAGTTAGTCAAATAATAATTATATTGTGATGATGATTTAAAAAGTAAAGTCAATAATAATTATATGATGATAATTACCATCATTCACCTAAAAAGCAAACCTAATATATAGGTTGGTGTTTTGTAGAGTGGTGTGTCCAAAGTAGGACCCATTTTTAAATCATAAAAACAAAGGTAAATAAATAAAATAAAAAAACAAGATTAATAAAAGAAAAAATAAATAAACTAGTATATATTAAAAGAAAATAAAAAAAACATAATCATTAGTTATTTAAGGAAAAAAAGTAAAATGTAATTATTAGGGGTAGGATTAAGTGGAAAGAGGGTAGGAATAATTGAAGCCTATATTTTTAGGCAATAATTCACATTTTCCAAGTTGGATGATTTAAGGCTGAAGGGAGTGGTGTCACACTCCCTCATTTTACCACACCCCCTTACCACACTCAAGGAGTGGTATACCATAGAGAGAGGAAAGAGAAAGAAGAGAGAGATAGAGAGAAGGAGGAAGAGAGAGAGAGAGAGAGGAGCGCTCCCAAGAATGGCCGCACTCCCAAACCGCGCTCCCCAAACCGCATAGAGGGGGCGGTGTTTCCTATGCCACATAGGCGTCATGTCATCCTTACCGCACTCCACTCCCTCTAGTCTAATCGAGTCTCTGATCAAACCTAATTACGAGACAATGATGTGGCTAAACATGTAACAAACATTGTTTTATTGTCCAAAGCCCCATAAGAATCGAAGAGTTGAATAGAGATGCAATTAATGATTGATATCTACCAATAAAACTTATTGGTGTGTGTAATCAGTAGAGCACAAATAAATGATGTCAATCTTACCCTTTATAAAATTACGTTTTTATTAGGTAGCTGCTAAATAAACAACCCATATACACCCTATTTTGAAAGTCAAACTATTTTTTCTTAAAAAACACCCTATTTAATAGCTATATTGGGTACCTAAAAAAGTTCAAACATAAAAAGCTATGTCTCGTAAATTGTATATATAATAAAGGGATTACATTAATATCAATTTAACTAATAACAACTTATGTTTTATTATAAAAAAGATAGGTTAACATTAATCTAACCATCTAATACAGTTTAGGTAAAATTTCTAACTTTGTTATTATTTCAGGATTTAAAATATAACTGTGATTGTTAAAGTCCAACCACCGTCATCATCACCGACGGCTAGCAGCACCGCCGTCGGAAAAGTGTAAAACATCGAGAGAGAGAGAGAGAGAGAGAGAGATAGAGACAGATCAATCAATGAGAGAGATAGGGAACGAGTTATGGTAATCATGACCGACGGCGAGCATCACCGCCGCCGGAGGCGTCGTCTAGATCTCCGGTGCCGGAAAAGAGAAAACGTAGAAAGAGACAGATCGAAGAAAAAACAGATAGGGAGAGGTTCATGGTGGTGGCGATGCTCTGGTTGCATGGACTCTTCGTCGGAGGTCTGATGTCGGCGATTCTCCGGTGGCATCAAGTCGTCGGCGGCTGCTGTGCTCCGGCAGATGGGGGACGGCTTGGTCCCTGTTTGGAAAGGTCCGGAAGAATTTTTGTACCATCGCGTTATTACGATTTCACTTGTATATGGTAATCATTATGTGATGGTACAATTAGAAGAAGATTGCCCGCTTCAGCTTTCTGGATCCGCCACAAAGCCCCATGTGCAGCTGGATGGGAAACTATGTTCATGTCACGTCTAGAACTTTATAGACAACTGAAATCTTACAATCCTGAAATACCTTTTATAACTATAGAGGATTGTTAGAGGGTATTAATTTTCTCTCGAATTATGCATTTATGTATTCATGAAGGATTGCTAATGCTATTGTTTTTTGCATCATATTTTTGTTTTTATGTATTCATTTATATTTAATTATTAAATAATATACAAATATATATACGTTATTAATCTATATTAATTAAAAATAAATAATTAATCATTTATATTTAATTTATATATATATATATATATATATATATATATATATATATATATATTTTAATTACTCCAAAAAGAAAATATAAATAAAAAGTAAAGAAAATAAAAATAAAAAGAATGCACGTGAATTACAAACTTCAATGTAAAAATGCATTGTTGACTTTTTTTTATTAGGGTGTTTTTTTAGTTTAGGTTGTGTTTCTAGTAAATGGGGGTGTTTATTTAGCCATTCCCATACTAGAAAGTTTGATGAGCAATACGAGAGCATTGCATTCATAATTTCTTGCATCGACCATGGAATCACAAATAGAGGATATGTATCTTTTCTCATCATCAAATAGCTAAAGAAAAAGGTTCAAAAGTATAGTAAAAAAGCTCCGGAATAAATGGGAGAATCTCATGCCATAGTTGTATATGATGCAATTTGTTGAACAAAACACTCTTTGCTTAGTTAAGAAAGAGGTCACCTTCGAAGGAAGAAGGAAAAAAAAGGTTCATAAACTTAAAAAGAAAAAGTAAATCCATGCAAAGGATGTTTACTGCTACCATATGAAAAAAAAATTGCTCACTAGAAGATGAATTGTGCTAAATACTTCTCTAGGTTGAAAGACAACAAGGTTGAATCATCGAGGAAGTAAGATATATATATATATATATATATATATATATATATATATATATATATATATATATATATATATATATATATATATACACTTACCAATCTATGTTTATAGTAGTGTAGGTTTTTTCATCTAATTCATGGATATATGATACAAGTTATGGAACTTATATTTTAATAATGTGTGAGGATATAAAAGAACTAAAGAAACGTGAAGCTAAATAGAGTTGGTTGATTTATTTGTTGGCAACATAACACAAGCACCTATTGAAGCCATCGAAAGATATGAGTTGGAAAACTACGAAAGATATGAGTTGGAAAACTACGAGATAGCTATGCCGCAGTCAAAAATACATATTTATGGATATGTACTAAACGAGCTCTTTAGACTAAGGCATATCAAAAAATGATGCTACCAAGCAATCTCATTCTTACATTAGATGATTGTCATTATGATATGAACATCAGTATATGAATTATTTCATTTTTTCTTTTTGCGATGCAATGATCATGAATCTTCTTTTTAGTGATTGTGTTATTTTTTGTAACACTCGGTTTTTCCAGGTAAATTTCTTCCTTATTTTTTTAAAAGCTTTAGTGTTTGAAAGGTTTGGTCCTACGCGGGGCGTGGGATAAACTCATATGCAGCGCGTAAGAGGGAATCAATTTATTGGGGAGTAAATGATCTACACGTGGCGTAGACCATGTTACGCGATGCGTAGCTGCCCATGACCAAAACCCTAATCTTGGGGGGTTTGAGCCTAATTTAAAGGCTCTAACTCCTTTGAGGCTCTTCCATCATCAACCTCCATCCTCCCAAACGGCCCCTATTAAACCTTAATCCCTATTGGTGTATTTTTGAGACTTGAGAGTGTTTTGTGTTCACTTTTGAAGGAAGAAGAAGGTGGTGGGATCACTTGGGAGCTCAAATCAGTTTGGATTTAGAAGTTTCATTCCCTCAACCATCTCCAGGAGGTATAAAGTTCCCACCTTGATGTGTTCATGTGCTAGATCTAGTTTTGCTTTAGGTTTTCATGCTTTTTATCCACATAGCCATGGTGTATTTGAGTATGAGCTACTCCAGACCATTGAAATATCATTTCAAGACGTTTTAGGCTTGATAAGTCATAAAAATGAGAGCTTGGTCACTCTCATTCAACCATGCATGAGTTATGGAGCAGTGGGTGACTTTTTGGACTTAGGTTTTGATTTTGTGCCCTTGGTATGCATGCAAATAGATAAAGTCAGAGACTTTATCCATTAAGATGTCCATCTAATTTAGATCTAGAAGTTTGGTGGTTAAACCTTCTATATTGAGAGCATAATGATTAAGTTAGGATTTCGGGGAGTACGCGTGGCATAAATTTCCTTACGCATGGTGTAGCTCCATTTCCCCCGGTTTTTCCACCTTAGGCTCTACGCATAGCGTAGAGCTGTTACGTATGGCGTAATCTGGCTGGATGTTGACTTTTGACTTTTGACCGTTGACTTTGACCAAGTTTAACTTTAGGTTAAATGGAGTAATTTGAGTTGTAGATTGAGGCTTGGTCCCTGTTTGTCGGATAGGTGACCTGTAGAGTCGGTATTTGGAGCAGTGTTGATTTCATCTATCTTCTAGAATTTGAGGTGAGTCTTTCTCACTTTACTCATGAGTCGAAGACACCAATGCCAACCTACTAGGTTGTGTTATGTATCCTGGTATATACGATGTCGCTATGTTGTACTGATATGTAGACTGGTAGATCTGTAGGATTACCTATACTTGTTGGTTATTGTTTATCTGTTGCATATGTTGACATAGTGTGGTTTGGTTGAGGTATTACTGCTTTGTGTTGTAAGCTAACAAACTTGAGAGCAATTCAGTCATAAGTTGAGGGCTAGGAGGGCAATCCAGACTTATGTTGTGGGCTCGGGAGCAATCCAGTCATAAGTTGAGGGCCAGGAGGGCAATCCAGTGTTATGTTGTGTGCCCAGTGTGTATACATTATAAAGGTATTTTTGTGTGTGGTACTTTGGGGGAACTCACTAAGCTTTGGCTTACAGTTGTTGGTTTCGTGGTTTCAGGTACACCATATAATCGGGGGTAAGGCGAAAGCGTGATCGTACACATCCTCATGCTAATATACGTTTTGAGGGATTTTGATACTATGATTTTGATGACTATGTTTTGGAAACAATGTTTTGTATGACTTATGGTTTATGATAATGGTTTTGAAAAATAAAAACTTTTATCATGATTTTTGGGACGTTACATTTTTCTTTATAAAAACAACTTGTTGTATTTCAATGATATTTCTCATAATGGTAATTATGATCTTAAAAGCATAAGTATGTCTCATTACTAATGTTGCAAAACACGTTAGGCGTTCCCAGGGCAGTCGACTAGCGCCTAACGAGTATTCGGTCTAGGTGGGGAGTACTCGGGTTGGATAAATTATATGAAATTAATTTTTGAATATATATATATATATATATATATATATATATATATACACACACACACACACACATATATATATATATATATATATATATATATATATATATATATATATATATATATATATATATATATATATAACAAATATTAGAAAATTATTAAAAATGATGACAAAATAGATGAAAATCAATAACAATTATATATTTTTTCTAAAAAAAAGTTGAAATTGACGAGTTTTTCCGATTTTGACCGATTGGAGCCGATTTTGACCAAATCCGACAAATTTTGGCCGAGTTTGACCAATTTCAAGTTTTTTGGTCGATTGTTAATTAAGTGCCTCGCCCCTACCCGATTCTGATTAATCGATAGCCTAGGCTGAGTTTTGCAACACTACTTATAACAAATCAATATATAAATACATTGAATTGTAACATCCCAAAAATCAACGTAAAATTATCATTTTTAAAATCATTCCAAACCTATAAGTTTTAGAAAACAAGTTTCCAAAAGTCTCCATTATAAATCAGAGTATCCCAAAAACATAAATCACATAAATCCTGGATGATGTGTGCGATCAAGCCTTCGCCTTGCCCCTGTCCTCTAAAGTACCTGAAACCATAAAATCAAAATGTACCCCAAATCTTGGTGAGTTCTCCCAAGGTACCACACACAACCAAACAGATAACAACATACGTATATGAGCCTTCAGTTTGACTGCACAGCCTCACAGGGTCTACAGCCTATCTGGACTGCTCTTTGGGCCTGCGGCCTGATTGGACCATCTCGCAGGGCCTACAACTTATCCGGACCGCCCTGGGGATCTTGTCCTTCAACACAAAGCAGGACCGTCTCAACCCAACCACAATATGTCGACATATGCAACAGATAAACATAAATACATATCCAACAAGTATAGGTAATCATATAGATCTACCAATCTATCATATAACCAACATAACATCATCCTATATACCAAGAATAACCTAGTGGGCGGCCATTGGTGCCTAAAATGCTTTTATGTGCTAAATGATTTGTGATGCTTTATGATGCCATTATTTGATCGGATCTATAGTCTGTTGCCGACCACATCTAGAAATTTTATGTGTTCAGATTTTTAAACGTTTAGCTACGATATTAGAACTGACATGTAACTTTTCGGATTAATAAGGAGGAATACGCGTCTAAACCTTCATCTATCTATATTCTCGTCTCGATACACCGAATGCCTGCTTTGGTGTATAGAATGTCATGATAAGGACTCGTAGAGGACTGAGCAAATGGAGGAAATAAGAAGGCTTAAGATAGTGAATGATACCTATCAGAAGATATCATGAGAGCAGTATTTTGCCTTTAGAATACGTCTAAATAGGTAATACATCTGGTACGGGAGAAGTACACTTTCGATTGGCGGAAAGAAAGAATTTTTGGTATAATCCATGAAGTTATCCCATCGTCTGACAGTTTCACCACCAACCGAGTTGAAGCATAATTGTTGTTGAAGATATGCATGGAACAAGTCCTAGTAGAGTCTATGGAAATTTTTATGATTATTTGGACACATTTGTATGTGTTAAATTGTTTTGTGATTTTAGGAAATAAGAACTTGGGGACTGCGATACAATACTTGGGACGAGTATGAGTAGGTGTGAAAGGTAGTAGAGGCTTATACTACCGGAAGCACAGGACTCACACTTGGATCAGGGAAAGTCACAAGGTTACCAAGGCGCTAGTAATTGATTCCGTATTATTCATGTATGTCGTTACCATCGTTTCGGTAATGACTAAGAAGATGATTATTATTCTGACCCTAGTGGTCATATCATATCGAGTCCGACTAAGATATGTATTCTACGTGGTTCAAAGAACCAAGTTTGTTGTAGCATCTGACTTAAGCTAGAAGAACGAAATGAAAGATAATCGAAGAGATCCATAGAAGTATCGCGGTCATTGTTAAAGTAAGAAGCTTGTAGCTAGAAGTGTTACATGCTAGAATGTGATTATATCACATTAGAACATGAAAGAACGAAACTTCCATTCTGGAATTTTCCTCTAAAAGACCTGAGTCTAAGCGTTTCATCATACGATGAGAGATCATTAGAACATGACCCATCGGTCTGTCATGATAATTGAAGTAAAGAACTTCTCTTAAGTTAAGTCTGTTTAAGAAGAAGTAGGAGTCTCCAATAAAGGATCGAGTTTGTAACTCGAAGGTTACAATTGAAAGTCCAACGGGAAATAGAGAGCGGATGCAAGATTGAGCACCGCTTGCAGTTAAGAAGTCCAAGAGTTAGATACTCATTCGAAGGAACATAGGAGTTATGGTTATTAACTAGGATGAAAAGAAAACATATGGAGTCATTATACAAGCCCGGTTTTGTTGATAATTACGTACGTAATCATCCTAAGGGGGAGATAATTGTAACGCCAACAGATTCGGACTAGTCAATTTAGAGACAATAAGCGTCAAAGATGACCTTTTTATAGAAGATTATTTAGAATACATAATCTTAACTAAGTTATAGTATATGTCACAAGGGTTCCGTACATAGAAAGAACGTTGTAATCCGAGTTATAACGAAGAAGTTATGACCTGTCGAAGTTTTGCGGCAAAACTGACACGACGCCGTGTGACGTAAAAAGTGAGTTTGCGATAAAGTAATTTTTTAGCCTTAGCGATCTAAGTGAAAGTCGTAGTATACGTTAAACCGAGAGCATACATAAAAAGAACGTCCAAATCTGACTTCGTATGAAGAAGTTGTGATTTTTCTAAGATCTAGCATAGCAGTGCACAGCCCGGAAATCGAATTTCAGATTGATTGATTTTTATCCGACACAACCTAAATGAGAATTGAAGATCTCATTAATAGGATTTCAACGATAAAAAGACAGTCGAAAACGGAGTCCGTATGTAGAAGTTATGAATTTTACACGGTCGTTAAACAGTGTAATATTCTCATACTGTTAAATTTAAAATTGGTCGAGAATTAGCCGATGGAGTCAAAAGGAGAGTTGTAGATCTTGTCAATACCTAGGCGTAGATATAAAGAATATAAAAAACGGAGCTCGTATGCGAAAGTTACAGATTTTAGAAGATAATTAATTTTTGGAGTAATCTACGAGTGACACGTGGCACAAAACTGACCATTGCTTCCTCCCCACGCCTTGCCACCAGATGGTGATACTTGGCACTCAACACGACGAGTTGGAGGCTCAGAACTCGCTGAGTTGAGCCAATTTGCAGCCTATAAATAGAGGCGCAAATCTTCCATTTTCTTCACACCTCAACCATTCTTTCTCTCTCAAAATTCTCTCTAAACCCCTCCCAATGCCTAGTAGCTCACAAGTGTTAGAGGAGAGTCCCGGAGCGGCAGAAGGCTCCAAGAAGAAGAGCTTTCGGCTCGGAAGTTCTGCCCCCGCAGAGCCCGGTTCCTAGCCAAACCTCCTAGTAAGTGAGTTATGCTTACCCAACTTTAAGTATAACTTATATTTAAGTTCAATATCGTTGTCATGAACTTATTAACAATAAATATATTATAAAATATAATATACAATTTGTTATTATAATACCTTTTAACTACTCGCGGTACGGAAATTTGGTTTGAAGGGCCGCATAGGGTTGTTGAATTTCAGAAGTGCTATAATGCCAAAATGGTCCTGCCCTTCGGTGTTTCATGTCTGGCCCCTGTCTGTATATAGTGGTTGAAAAGTATTGTTTAAAACTTATAAAACAATATCGCTCGTAAATAGTCGCAATAAATTTTAGACTAAAATCAAGCGGTGATGATACTAGGTTTCATCGAAGGAAAATAGAATTGTTAAAAGCGAAGCGCTGCCCGAGTTTGGAATCATCACTTTAACAAGTGAGTGCATAGTTATTTTCATCTTACACGTAGATATGAAGTATTTAATATAAATTACATGCTATGTGTGCATATTATCTGTGTTCTTGATATTTATGTTGGATGAACATAATATTCATGTTTTATTCGATTTAAACTGTATACGTATTTTATACCTATAATTATGATGGGTAAAGATGGGTAGATTAAAGATGAGATGAGATGAGAGATGAAAGATGGGATGAACGATGAGAGATGAAAGATGATATAGATGATGAGAGGTGAAAGATGATGAGAAGCCTTTACCCAAACGATGGCCCAGTCATCTAGCAAAGTATAGATGACAACCACAGACTATTCTAGTCAGTCTAGTGGAACACTAGGAGGCTCGCAACCTGTAGGTGTTGTGAACGATGTGTTCACCAGATGTACTCTAAAAACCCATTGACATGTATTATGGGTGGACTTCCTAAAATATACTGTCAATAAAAGAGATAAACCCTGGCAGCTATGGACTTAGTGTCTAACTGATAACATCGACAGCTGTGGACTTTGTGCCTGTTAAATAAACATTGGCAGCGATGGACTTCGTGTCTATTCCTCGGGATAATCCTTAGGAATAAATATTGAGGAATAGATGATTCTTAGGGAAGATACTTAATAATAAAGAAGATATTGGGGATGGGTAATTAGGTTAATTGTTTGATGATTAAACATAATAATTATATTATTGTTGGTTGAAAACCATATGTACTCACCAGGTTTCCCAACCTAACCCACTCAGCTTATTTGCATCACAGGTGTCGATACGAATCTACATTACACTGAGAGGTTAAAGGAGATGTAAATCACTAGTGTAAATGAATGTAAGGTATGTTTATGCTTATGTTTATGTATTGACGATGACATCCCAAAGTTTTAATATAAACAAAATACATTTCTTCGGAAATGCTTTGATAAAATATTTATCATGTTTTTTGGGAGCAAATTCCGCAATGATATTCTTTAAAAATGAAAACTCTGATTTTCAAATAAGCATAAATAAAAATTTTTAAATGACCGTGAATTTGGGGATGTCACAAAATGATGCCAAAAGGTGGTGAGATTCTGGATCTAAAGAGCTTCACTCCTCCAAGATGGTCTCCACTCCTTTCCTTCTACTTCAAAGGCACAAAACACCCACACTCAAGCTTAGGAATGCTTCACAAGATGGATTAGGGTTGCAAGAACGTTCTACGAGGATGGAGGCTAATGAGGTGAGGGGAAATGAGGCTATAATGGGGTTTAAATATGAGCCAAACCCTATAAATTTGGGTTTGCATGACTGGCGTGTACGCCCTGTGTACAGATGTACGCTCAGCGTACTAGGCACGCCCTAGTACACTCAGCATACACTCGTACGCATTTCGTACTCCCTCAGAACCCAAAATTACGAAAATGCCACTAGGTCCCTTATTGTACTCTTTCTTTTACTTAGGGTCTAAATTGCAACATAAATAAATCATAGGGCCAAAATTAAAAGTACCTCATCATCGGGATGTTACAGAAGTGGAGGAAAGGAGCCCATGGACCTAATTGGGCTGGTTGGTCACCAAGAAAAGGGATTAGGGTTTCCTCCTTAAACCTTAGCTTTGGTACCAAGCTACCCCAGCTATATAAGGACCCTTAGCATTAGAATTTCGGCTATAACATTCCTTTAGAGGCTTAGGGCCAAAACTTCCAGTCTTCTCTTCTCTCTCTCTCTTTAAGCTACTTGGTTGCTAGGGTTTGTGTGTGAACCATTAGAGGCACGAAACTCATGGTACTTTCTTCCAAGAGTTTTTCAAGAAGGAATTCAAGATTGTTTGCAATAGCAATCTTCAAGGTAAGTTTCTTGTTCTTAGGAATTAGTTTTTCATAGGAAAGTTTTGTAGGATGATGCTTCATAGTATGTTGCCTATATGTGAAAGACATAGATCCTATTAGGTTGCATGTGCCATAATCATTTGAATTGTTTAAATGTTTTTCCGCTTAGAGAATCGTAGTTGTAATCCTAATATCCCATCAGTGGTATCAGAGCCTAGGGCTTTCTTTCATTTATTTGCACATTGGTGAATCGATTAAAAGAAACTTGTTTTTTGTTTACCGTTGCTCACGACGTGAGCAATGAGGCTCACGACGTGAGCTCGGTCCAGATCCAAAAATCTAGAAATAATCTGCCTAATAAGCTTTTATGTGATAATTACTTGCTATATCTATCCTCCAAATCCGACTTTGGTGTATCTATGTTGATAAATTAAAAGCCTTGAAGTTAGGAGATAAATATTTGACTTGATTCATTGTTTTGTTGATTAATATGATTCATCTTTTATGTGTATAAATAATAAATCTATATTAATTGAACTTAATAATTAATGTTAAATAATATTTGGTATTTTGAAAAGTTTAAAATACATCCTTATGGATCTTATTATTAATTTAATTAACTAATTAATTAAAAGATGATTAATAAATCCATAAATGGTTTAAATTTAAGTAAATTAAAAGTTTAATTATTAAAAGATTAAACCCTTGCAATTTTAAAATGTTTTAAAATACACCTTATAATATGTATATATAATTAAAAGTTTAATAGATATTATACGTATAAGAAAAGTCAGTCAAATTGCTAGTACGCATCATTCACGAAACCATACTATAAAGACGGTATAAGGAAGCGGCCTATAAAATGGTCGTTGAATGCGTGTCCACTCTCACCCACCGATCTCCTGTGTGGTGGAGGATCATTAGGCGAACGAATTTGATAGGACATAAACTCATTAAAAGTATAATGACATAAAGTAACTAAACAATTTTCTAAAATCCCACTCTTATTTACTTTAGGAAAATGTGAATTTGTATGCTAATCCATGAAATTGCACATTACAATTTATAAGTCGTTAGTGGAGCGAGTGTGGTTAACCGACACACTAATGGAGGACTAATAAAGAGTGGTAATGGGTGTCTCGAAAATTATCGTTGATTAATGGAGCATGTGCGGCTAACCGACACATTAAAACGAGATGATAAATGACATCGAGAGTCCCAAGCTAATTTGCATGGTTATTCACCTCTCGTTTGTGATCCTCGACATCCCAGTCACAAAAGTGAGAGCATAATTTGAGATTAAACATGCCATTGATTAGATTCAATGAATCTCAAAAGATCTAGGAGTTTTATAAGATTGAAATTGGTAAAACCTTTACCTACCTAAAATAGATTCGAATTTGATTACGACATCCCTCTTCAAAGTTCGAATAAAAAATATGGATCCTAGCCTTAATTTAAATTTATGGGTTAATAATTAAGGATTAAAATCATGTAACTTGAATTCACTTTTTTCTATTATAGATGTCAAGTCAAGACAACAATGGTCTTCCTCGTTCTTTTGGAAATGGTTTTCCTCTTCCTCCAGAAGATGATCTTCCACTTTTAGATCAAGGTGAAAATGTTTTCTCCTCTTCGGGAAATGGTGGAACTGACATCATGCTTCTCTAACTCTTCCTCTTCCTCCTCCAGTGACTCTCCCAACGCCGCGTTATCCTCGAGTTGAAAGATATGAAACTACTCAAGCCCTATTGGCATGTAGACATCAAGATGGAAAATCTGTGTGTGTGCATGTTCTGGAAGTAAAATCGCACATCGACAAATTGGATAGAATGGGTGTCGTTTTCCCAAGGGAGCAAGCCATTGATTTGGTTCTACTTTCGCTTCCTAAGTCATATGGTCAGTTCATTGAGAACTTTCGTATGAGGAACATCGACGTGATCCTTATTGATCTGACCCAAATGTTAATTGTTGCTGAAGCAGAAATGCTTAAGAGCACAAGTGAAGCAAAGGTGCTTGAAGGGCCTGATTCCAAACATTCCATGGACATTAACGATAGTAACAATGGTGGTCTAGAAAGATTTCTATTCCCAATGGAAAGGGATCAACCAAGGTCAAACTGTTTGATTGTATGGTAAAGAGAAAGACTAGTTCTAAGATAGATCCATGTGCTAACCCTAAAGAGTCCATATGTTTCTATGTCCAATTGAAGGGACATTAGTTGCGACGCTGCCCAGACTACCTAAAAGATCTCAAAGATGGTAAAGTCAAGGTGCGTGACATTAGATCTCATTAGATCTAATGTCAAAACTGTCACAAAAGCGTTATGTCAGTATTCCATCGAAAAAAGTTAAATCATAGGCCTATTTGAATTTTGTCGGAAAAAGTCAATAATCAATTCCATTGGAAATGCATTTGTAATTATCGACATAATATTACGTCAGAAGTTTATCACAAATTCCAACGTTAATGATTGCCCACGTATTTTACTTTTTTTGTCGGTAATCTATGTTTACGACTAAAACTAAAGTCGGAAATTATCATTTTTCTAGTAGTAACGATGAAAATATTGTTGAAACAATACATCAATTAAGTTTTTTTATTTTAGTGGTTAATTATATACTCTTATTGTAGGGTTTTTGATATTAAACCTCTAATTTTATACGAAATTGTTCGGTTATGAACCAAGTCCGTTTTTGGTGCGTTAAAGCCCTAACATACCAGAAAACTGGTTCAGTTTTACACCCAGTCGGCTATTACAGGTAACCCAGCTTATGAGGGCGGGCTCGTTCATTTTGTGCCAGAGCTGATGTGGGCGCTGACTTGCCATGTCAGTGTTACTGTATTATATGGAAAAACATAAGGCATGGACGAAAATTGAAAGTGAGAGGTTTCGAACCCTTGTCTCTTCTACACAAAGCAGACCCTTTTACCATTAAGCAAGGAAAGATTTGTTGAAAACATTCCTAATAGATTATACTTGATATGTAACGTGCAAATTTAAATGAATATTATTATTCATATTATTATTATTATTATTATTATTATTATTATTATTATTATTGTCAACATTTATAACATATTTATATATTTTAAAAACGTATTTATATATAAATAACGTTCTTATACATATAAATAACGTTCTTATATATATATATATATATATATATATATATATATATATATATATATATATATATATATAGAGAGAGAGAGAGAGAGAGAGAGAGACAGAGATAGGTTCAGGTGTTTAAAGTAATTATTGTGTTATTGTATGTATAAATGTGGGCCAATCAAAATTTAAAATAAAAATAAATAAATAAATAAATAAGGGTAAATAGGTAATTTGATAATTAGTTTCCACAAATAATATCCTATAATTATGGTAACCATTGACTTCAGCAACCTAGGGTTTCTCCATCCATCGTCGGCTTTTTAAAACCACCATCTATTGCCGATACACCAAAGGATCTTGATCCAGAGAAATGGCTCCCCAAATGTCATTGTCGCATTCTGATGGTGCTCTGAAGATCGTCGACGCTGATGAGGAATCAAGTTTCACCTTCTTCGATTCCTAATTTGAAACCGGTTCGTCAATGGCTTCGTTATATTTTCGTGTCTTCTAGAAAGTGGCTCTTCGATTGATTCTTCTAGTTTCTTGCACCGCCCTATTTCAATTCCCAGCCCCCTGCAAAGTCACCTTCATCCGCCCTCCTGCGGTTTACACATCCTCAAACTCTCACATCTTCACCACGCTAGCCTGATAATTTTTGAAGATGAAAACAAAATCGGGCAAGTGGAAGTCGCCGATTTGGATATCGATGTCGATTCATGCGCAACCGTCGATTTTCCGTTAGGGATTTGATCCCCTCCGGCCCACTCAGGAGGGAAGACCCGATACAGAGTTCTGATTTCCTGCTCTTTCTTCCGTTGCTTTCTAATTTCTGATCTTCATATGTTGTTACAAGTCGTCGGCCTCAGGTAAGGTCCATCTTCTATTATTGATTTAAATCCTTGATCGATTGAAGCTTTAAATAAATGTTGTTCTCCATCTCTGATTGTTACATCGGGTCCGTATTTGTTTTGTTGATTCCTGATTTCGAAAGGAAAAGTATGTATGAATGTGACCGAAGAAGTGATATGAATTCAAATTCTATCGGAATAGAATCACGAATTCAAATTCTATCGGAATGGAAACACGAATTCTAATTCTGTTGGAATTGAATATGGATTTTTTCTCATTGATTATACATGTTCTACAATTTTTGGTTATTGGTTTTGGTGCAGTTAACAAGTCCGCATATTTTTCCAAAGGAATATAGTTTTTTATTTATCATTTGCTAATGCGTTATTGGATTCTAAACTACAATTGGATTTGTTTTCACAGAAGTTGATGCTTGAAGAAGTTGATGCTTGAAGAACGGACAACAAAAATAAAAGTGTTTTTTTAACAACATTATTCTTTTAGAATGAATTAGTGTATTTGTTAGATTTTGATGTTTTTTTTTTTCCCGATTTGAAAGTTTTTTAGTTTTATTCTTTAACAATAAATGTAATTCTTAACAATTGTTACATGTATTCTATAAGAATTAATGTAATTTTTGTTTTAATTCTTTAATTGCTGGTTCGAGAATTTGTTATTCTACAAGAAAATTTTAAAGTAATGATCAAGAATATTTTTATTATTTTATTGTTCTATAATATTATTATTTTTGAACATACTCAAACATATTCGTCAGAATGTCCGAATTAAAAACCTTATAATTAGTAAAAAATCGGATTTTTAAAATTAATAGAATCTATGATCCCTTAAAATATCCAAATTTCCTTTATTAAATATATATTAATTGACTAAAATACCATTCTAGTTAAATTGGATGGTATTTTTCAATTATTTTTAATTCAATAATATGTATTAATAATCACTTTCTTAAAATAACTAAAATGATTGGCCCACATTTATGCATACAATAATACAATAATTAGTTTGAATAAAATAACCTAAACCTATATATATATATATATATATATATATATATATATATATATATATATATATATATATATATATATATATATATATATCGAATTATTTTTATCTATATAAACATTTATAAAAGGTCTTTTTATATGTATTTATATGTATAAAGACAATTTTAAATACAAATTTCTTATTATTTATAAATACGATTTGTTATGTATAATATGATTTTTAAATACATTTTTAAGTATGTAATATGATTTTTAATTTATGATAAACATGGATAAAAAAGTTTTTATACGTATTTACATATACAAATAATGCATAAAGACGTATTTAATATGTATATATAAAAAACGTGTATATATATATATATATATATATATATATATATATATATATATATATATATAT